>NC_061122.1:182360725-182363570 GCF_002878395.1 Capsicum annuum | reverse complement strand
GTCTGATGAATCCCTTATCTAGAAGATCGCTCAACTGTTCTTTTAGTTCTTTGAGTTCAGCTGGAGCCATTCTATATTGCAAAATAGATATAGGCTGAATATCTAGAAGAAGGTCTATTCCGAAGTCAATTTCCCTTTCGGGAGGAACTCCGAGGAGATCTTTATGGAACACATATGGAAAGTCCCTAACTACACAAACTTACTCATCTTGGACCTGTTATTAGCTACCACATGAGAAGCATACCTACCTAACTGAGTAAACTTTATGGAATACTCTCTCATGCTCATGCTACCCTGCCTCAAGTTAATAAACTCTAATAATTTCGCCTCTCTCAACTCCAATGGGAAGAATCTATCTAACAAAGTTATGGCAAACTCTTTCCATTCAACAGGCCCTGCATCTACACCTCTATCAACTTTCCACTACTTAAACCAAGTATGGTCTACATCCTACAACTGGTATGTGGCCAACTCAGCACTTTGACTAGATGTCACCCCCATAGCAGCTGATACCTTTTGAACAATATCTAAGAATTCCTGCGGATCTTTTTCAGACTTGGATCCCGTAAAAAAAGGAAGATTCATTCGGGTAAAGTCCCTAATTCTATTTGAAGTAGTATTGTCCAATGGGTTGGCTGGAACAATAGTTGCCATTCATTTTGTGCTGCTATAGAATTGGATAGAGTAGTGAACGCAGCCTTGAATTCTGCGTGAGAGACGTGCTCGTCCAGAAGATCTACCTGGACGGGCTGAGGGAATGGCTGATTTCCTATTGTTCTTCCATTCTTCTTAGGAGGCATGTTCCATAAATGGAAGAAATAAATAGATTAGACAAGGAGTTTAACTTGAGCTCATGCTCACTAGCACGACATGAATATTGAAAGAAGGGAAACTTTTTCCTAAACACCTTGTATTCTTTCGAACATAAGTGTGGCACGCTATACACCCATGCACTAGACTCTACATAACGTGGCTTTCAAAATTCCTAGGACACTTTAAAACCTTAGGCTCTGCTACCATATTTGTAACGACCCGGGACTACCCCCTAGTCATCATACGATGCTTACAGTCCTGAGGGACCACAAGCTAACCCATGAGCTGGTACCTGCTGTGAGTACTGGATAAATAATCATAAATGTGGAAGAATAATAACATTCCATAAGGTTTTAATAACTGAATTTAAAACCAAAATACGAGTCTATAGAAATAACTGACTGAATCTGATAAAATAATGATAAACTGGATAACTAACTATAATGTTTGAATGCTGAATAACTGACTCTAATGTCTGAGAAGCCTCTAAAACTGGCTGAATATGAGTTGATAGGATAGGCCCCCAACTAACTATGCTAACTACTGAAATAGATATATGAAATAAAATAATCTATCCTCGAATGATGAGGACTTACCACTACTACTGTACTACTAATAGCCTGAGAAGTAAAGTCTAAGCCTAGTCCGGGAAGGGAGCATCAGTACCTATGATATAATACATTATAGCACAAAAGAAAGGTATGCAATCAGTACTTTGAATAGACTGGTATGCTAAATGAGGTAGGTTGACATGCAAGGTCTTATGAATAGAAATAATAAACTATTTGAATATATATGTAAAACATGGGATACTGAATAGAGAACATGAAATCTGTAGATACTGAAAATATGAAGAATCTATAAATACCAAGTATGAATGACAGTCTGTAAATACTGATGATACATGAAAATTTGTAGACGTTGGGGATAAATGACCAAGCATATAACATGGACTGAGTAAAATATATAAACTGAAATACTAACAAAATACTAATATTTGTATGCTTTGATCAAGCAACTCTAAGACTGCATATCTAAACTAAGACTATAACTGAGACTATATCTGAGACTGTGGGAGGTATCATCTAACCGACATTTCCCAATTTGAGCTAATCGGGGTCCAACCTATAACCCCAATTATAAGGGTATTAATACCGTGCCACGGGTACTAACGATGGCTGTGTGGATCTACTAAACTGACATAATGTCCAAAGGACTAACGGTGTCAATCCTGAACTGACAAGTGACCCCTGCGAGATAGTCAAGCCTAATCTGACGGGTGACTTCTCATATCCTACATTGGCTACGTAGTTCTGAAGTATAGGGACTACTACTAACGACTCTGCCTATCTGACGGGGAATCTTCCATCCCTACAGTTGCTCAATGCTAAATCTTCCTCCCAACTGAAAAACACTAAAATACTAGACTGTTCTGAGTTCGTCTGACTGGTAACTGACTGTTATGATAATGCTCATAGTATGTTCTGAAGACTATTCTGTAATGTACTGATACTAGAATAAGTAAACAGCTCTGGATTTCTAATATTCAATACCCCACAGGACTCAAGACAATTATAGTAAAATGATACTAAAACTTGGAGATCAAAACATGCAGGCTCTTATTAAATAAATCACTCTTGTAGGCATTTTGCCAAACACTTATAGTTCATGGTTTAAAACAATCATAGTAATGTCATGGAACTTGTAGGAATAGAATGAATTCATCATAATAGCATTAAATCATGGTTTAATTAAATAAATAATAATATTAAAACATAGAGGATTGAATAATAACAATAATTTCATGGTAACATGGTATAAAATCCATAGTACATGGAGATTCATGGATGAAATCATAATTTCAAATCAAATAACTTTAAAAGACTAAAACTTGAAATTTCAATAGGTTACTTGGACTCCATGGTTGAAAGGAATCCATGGATGAACATCTAACATACCTAGGATAACGAATTTCTTGAAGTTCAGGGTGAGTTCTTGAGGATTGGCCTTGAAATTGGAGAGCTAGGGTTCT